>NC_133025.1:72082500-72087500 GCF_048771995.1 Taeniopygia guttata
TAGGGTTAGGGTTAGGGTTAGGGTTAGGGTTAGGGTTAGGGTTAGGGTTAGGGTTAGGGTTAGGGTTAGGGTTAGGGTTAGGGTTAGGGGTTAGGGTTAGGGTTAGGGTTAGGGTTAGGGTTAGGGTTAGGGTTAGGGTTAGGGTTAGGGTTAGGGTTAGGGTTAGGGTTAGGGTTAGGGTTAGGGTTAGGGTTAGGGTTAGGGTTAGGGTTAGGGTTAGGGTTAGGGTTAGGGTTAGGGTTAGGGTTAGGGTTAGGGTTAGGGTTAGGGTTAGGGTTAGGGTTAGGGTTAGGGTTAGGGTTAGGGTTAGGGTTAGGGTTAGGGTTAGGGTTAGGGTTAGGGTTAGGGTTAGGGTTAGGGTTAGGGTTAGGGTTAGGGTTAGGGTTAGGGTTAGGGTTAGGGTTAGGGTTAGGGTTAGGGTTAGGGTTAGGGTTAGGGTTAGGGTTAGGGTTAGGGTTAGGGTTAGGGTTAGGGTTAGGGTTAGGGTTAGGGTTAGGGTTAGGGTTAGGGTTAGGGTTAGGGTTAGGGTTAGGGTTAGGGTTAGGGTTAGGGTTAGGGTTAGGGTTAGGGTTAGGGTTAGGGTTAGGGTTAGGGTTAGGGTTAGGGTTAGGGTTAGGGTTAGGGTTAGGGTTAGGGTTAGGGTTAGGGTTAGGGTTAGGGTTAGGGTTAGGGTTAGGGTTAGGGTTAGGGTTAGGGTTAGGGTTAGGGTTAGGGTTAGGGTTAGGGTTAGGGTTAGGGTTAGGGTTAGGGTTAGGGTTAGGGTTAGGGTTAGGGTTAGGGTTAGGGTTAGGGTTAGGGTTAGGGTTAGGGTTAGGGTTAGGGTTAGGGTTAGGGTTAGGGTTAGGGTTAGGGTTAGGGTTAGGGTTAGGGTTAGGGTTAGGGTTAGGGTTAGGGTTAGGGTTAGGGTTAGGGTTAGGGTTAGGGTTAGGGTTAGGGTTAGGGTTAGGGTTAGGGTTAGGGTTAGGGTTAGGGTTAGGGTTAGGGTTAGGGTTAGGGTTAGGGTTAGGGTTAGGGTTAGGGTTAGGGTTAGGGTTAGGGTTAGGGTTAGGGTTAGGGTTAGGGTTAGGGTTAGGGTTAGGGTTAGGGTTAGGGTTAGGGTTAGGGTTAGGGTTAGGGTTAGGGTTAGGGTTAGGGTTAGGGTTAGGGTTAGGGTTAGGGTTAGGGTTAGGGTTAGGGTTAGGGTTAGGGTTAGGGTTAGGGTTAGGGTTAGGGTTAGGGTTAGGGTTAGGGTTAGGGTTAGGGTTAGGGTTAGGGTTAGGGTTAGGGTTAGGGTTAGGGTTAGGGTTAGGGTTAGGGTTAGGGTTAGGGTTAGGGTTAGGGTTAGGGTTAGGGTTAGGGTTAGGGTTAGGGTTAGGGTTAGGGTTAGGGTTAGGGTTAGGGTTAGGGTTAGGGTTAGGGTTAGGGTTAGGGTTAGGGTTAGGGTTAGGGTTAGGGTTAGGGTTAGGGTTAGGGTTAGGGTTAGGGTTAGGGTTAGGGTTAGGGTTAGGGTTAGGGTTAGGGTTAGGGTTAGGGTTAGGGTTAGGGTTAGGGTTAGGGTTAGGGTTAGGGTTAGGGTTAGGGTTAGGGTTAGGGTTAGGGTTAGGGTTAGGGTTAGG
Organism: Taeniopygia guttata; assembly: GCF_048771995.1. NCBI lineage: Eukaryota > Metazoa > Chordata > Aves > Passeriformes > Estrildidae > Taeniopygia > Taeniopygia guttata. The sequence continues at coordinate 72,084,096 of NC_133025.1, forward strand.
GTTAGGGTTAGGGTTAGGGTTAGGGTTAGGGTTAGGGTTAGGGTTAGGGTTAGGGTTAGGGTTAGGGTTAGGGTTAGGGTTAGGGTTAGGGTTAGGGTTAGGGTTAGGGTTAGGGTTAGGGTTAGGGTTAGGGTTAGGGTTAGGGTTAGGGTTAGGGTTAGGGTTAGGGTTAGGGTTAGGGTTAGGGTTAGGGTTAGGGTTAGGGTTAGGGTTAGGGTTAGGGTTAGGGTTAGGGTTAGGGTTAGGGTTAGGGTTAGGGTTAGGGTTAGGGTTAGGGTTAGGGTTAGGGTTAGGGTTAGGGTTAGGGTTAGGGTTAGGGTTAGGGTTAGGGTTAGGGTTAGGGTTAGGGTTAGGGTTAGGGTTAGGGTTAGGGTTAGGGTTAGGGTTAGGGTTAGGGTTAGGGTTAGGGTTAGGGTTAGGGTTAGGGTTAGGGTTAGGGTTAGGGTTAGGGTTAGGGTTAGGGTTAGGGTTAGGGTTAGGTTAGGGTTAGGGTTAGGGTTAGGGTTAGGGTTAGGGTTAGGGTTAGGGTTAGGGTTAGGGTTAGGGTTAGGGTTAGGGTTAGGGTTAGGGTTAGGGTTAGGGTTAGGGTTAGGGTTAGGGTTAGGGTTAGGGTTAGGGTTAGGGTTAGGGTTAGGGTTAGGGTTAGGGTTAGGGTTAGGGTTAGGGTTAGGGTTAGGGTTAGGGTTAGGGTTAGGGTTAGGGTTAGGGTTAGGGTTAGGGTTAGGGTTAGGGTTAGGGTTAGGGTTAGGGTTAGGGTTAGGGTTAGGGTTAGGGTTAGGGTTAGGGTTAGGGTTAGGGTTAGGGTTAGGGTTAGGGTTAGGGTTAGGGTTAGGGTTAGGGTTAGGGTTAGGGTTAGGGTTAGGGTTAGGGTTAGGGTTAGGGTTAGGGTTAGGGTTAGGGTTAGGGTTAGGGTTAGGGTTAGGGTTAGGGTTAGGGTTAGGGTTAGGGTTAGGGTTAGGGTTAGGGTTAGGGTTAGGGTTAGGGTTAGGGTTAGGGTTAGGGTTAGGGTTAGGGTTAGGGTTAGGGTTAGGGTTAGGGTTAGGGTTAGGGTTAGGGTTAGGGTTAGGGTTAGGGTTAGGGTTAGGGTTAGGGTTAGGGTTAGGGTTAGGGTTAGGGTTAGGGTTAGGGTTAGGGTTAGGGTTAGGGTTAGGGTTAGGGTTAGGGTTAGGGTTAGGGTTAGGGTTAGGGTTAGGGTTAGGGTTAGGGTTAGGGTTAGGGTTAGGGTTAGGGTTAGGGTTAGGGTTAGGGTTAGGGTTAGGGTTAGGGTTAGGGTTAGGGTTAGGGTTAGGGTTAGGGTTAGGGTTAGGGTTAGGGTTAGGGTTAGGGTTAGGGTTAGGGTTAGGGTTAGGGTTAGGGTTAGGGTTAGGGTTAGGGTTAGGGTTAGGGTTAGGGTTAGGGTTAGGGTTAGGGTTAGGGTTAGGGTTAGGGTTAGGGTTAGGGTTAGGGTTAGGGTTAGGGTTAGGGTTAGGGTTAGGGTTAGGGTTAGGGTTAGGGTTAGGGTTAGGGTTAGGGTTAGGGTTAGGGTTAGGGTTAGGGTTAGGGTTAGGGTTAGGGTTAGGGTTAGGGTTAGGGTTAGGGTTAGGGTTAGGGTTAGGGTTAGGGTTAGGGTTAGGGTTAGGGTTAGGGTTAGGGTTAGGGTTAGGGTTAGGGTTAGGGTTAGGGTTAGGGTTAGGGTTAGGGTTAGGGTTAGGGTTAGGGTTAGGGTTAGGGTTAGGGTTAGGGTTAGGGTTAGGGTTAGGGTTAGGGTTAGGGTTAGGGTTAGGGTTAGGGTTAGGGTTAGGGTTAGGGTTAGGGTTAGGGTTAGGGTTAGGGTTAGGGTTAGGGTTAGGGTTAGGGTTAGGGTTAGGGTTAGGGTTAGGGTTAGGGTTAGGGTTAGGGTTAGGGTTAGGGTTAGGGTTAGGGTTAGGGTTAGGGTTAGGGTTAGGGTTAGGGTTAGGGTTAGGGTTAGGGTTAGGGTTAGGGTTAGGGTTAGGGTTAGGGTTAGGGTTAGGGTTAGGGTTAGGGTTAGGGTTAGGGTTAGGGTTAGGGTTAGGGTTAGGGTTAGGGTTAGGGTTAGGGTTAGGGTTAGGGTTAGGGTTAGGGTTAGGGTTAGGGTTAGGGTTAGGGTTAGGGTTAGGGTTAGGGTTAGGGTTAGGGTTAGGGTTAGGGTTAGGGTTAGGGTTAGGGTTAGGGTTAGGGTTAGGGTTAGGGTTAGGGTTAGGGTTAGGGTTAGGGTTAGGGTTAGGGTTAGGGTTAGGGTTAGGGTTAGGGTTAGGGTTAGGGTTAGGGTTAGGGTTAGGGTTAGGGTTAGGGTTAGGGTTAGGGTTAGGGTTAGGGTTAGGGTTAGGGTTAGGGTTAGGGTTAGGGTTAGGGTTAGGGTTAGGGTTAGGGTTAGGGTTAGGGTTAGGGTTAGGGTTAGGGTTAGGGTTAGGGTTAGGGTTAGGGTTAGGGTTAGGGTTAGGGTTAGGGTTAGGGTTAGGGTTAGGGTTAGGGTTAGGGTTAGGGTTAGGGTTAGGGTTAGGGTTAGGGTTAGGGTTAGGGTTAGGGTTAGGGTTAGGGTTAGGGTTAGGGTTAGGGTTAGGGTTAGGGTTAGGGTTAGGGTTAGGGTTAGGGTTAGGGTTAGGGTTAGGGTTAGGGTTAGGGTTAGGGTTAGGGTTAGGGTTAGGGTTAGGGTTAGGGTTAGGGTTAGGGTTAGGGTTAGGGTTAGGGTTAGGGTTAGGGTTAGGGTTAGGGTTAGGGTTAGGGTTAGGGTTAGGGTTAGGGTTAGGGTTAGGGTTAGGGTTAGGGTTAGGGTTAGGGTTAGGGTTAGGGTTAGGGTTAGGGTTAGGGTTAGGGTTAGGGTTAGGGTTAGGGTTAGGGTTAGGGTTAGGGTTAGGGTTAGGGTTAGGGTTAGGGTTAGGGTTAGGGTTAGGGTTAGGGTTAGGGTTAGGGTTAGGGTTAGGGTTAGGGTTAGGGTTAGGGTTAGGGTTAGGGTTAGGGTTAGGGTTAGGGTTAGGGTTAGGGTTAGGGTTAGGGTTAGGGTTAGGGTTAGGGTTAGGGTTAGGGTTAGGGTTAGGGTTAGGGTTAGGGTTAGGGTTAGGGTTAGGGTTAGGGTTAGGGTTAGGGTTAGGGTTAGGGTTAGGGTTAGGGTTAGGGTTAGGGTTAGGGTTAGGGTTAGGGTTAGGGTTAGGGTTAGGGTTAGGGTTAGGGTTAGGGTTAGGGTTAGGGTTAGGGTTAGGGTTAGGGTTAGGGTTAGGGTTAGGGTTAGGGTTAGGGTTAGGGTTAGGGTTAGGGTTAGGGTTAGGGTTAGGGTTAGGGTTAGGGTTAGGGTTAGGGTTAGGGTTAGGGTTAGGGTTAGGGTTAGGGTTAGGGTTAGGGTTAGGGTTAGGGTTAGGGTTAGGGTTAGGGTTAGGGTTAGGGTTAGGGTTAGGGTTAGGGTTAGGGTTA